>NC_136063.1:1039362601-1039365101 GCF_964261635.1 Lissotriton helveticus
TGAAACAACCTGGAAAGAAAAGAATAGGAAAACGAAAATCAGTAGGCCACTGATGAACTTTTTATTAAATAACAAACAAAGAAACGATAACAATACGTAATGATAAAACCTATTATTGTCCTAGAAACAAGAAACGTTAGAAGTAAGCCCGTAATAAGAAACCTGAAAACATCGCCCCTCACTGCCCCAAAACGTGTCTGTCCCACCGCCTGCCACGGCCAAATAATGGCAAACTGGGAAAGATAGAAGTCAGCAGACATCCGCCCCATTCTAGAAACTTCCAAAGGGCAACAGGTTTTCGGCTACGCCCAGCCGGAAGCAACACATATAAGGCGGGTCCTGCTGCCACGCCTCGGAGATCATCACGTAGGGTGTAGCCGGAGGAGAGGCCGAGGCCGAGGCCAGCGGGACCCGGCCAGGGGGATTGACAACGCTGGAGAGTTGCAGGGGGGGGAATGTCCGTGTCCTCGACCCTCCCCTCTCTCTCCCAGTCCGGCCGCGGTGGCCCTTGACAGTTTCAGGTAGTCCCGCCACATTCTCTACCAGTCCGGCCACCAACGGCCGGGGCCGATGGGATCCGGCTGCAGCCGATAAACCAAGGAACCCGTTCATGGGGCCAGAGCAAGGGGCGTCCGGCCGACATCCACCTGAAGCCCGGCCCGAAGACGGACGGGACACTTCTTCTTTCTTGAATAATGGCTTTGACAACACTGGGGGGGATGTCTTGCACATGCCTCCGACCCCCCCCCCACTCGTCCTCATCGCCTGGTCCGGCCATAACAAATCTCAAGCGAGACGCCGTGGGGTGCACTGGGAGGGAGAGACGGTGCGAACAGGCCTCTCCCGCCTCCCCAGTGGAGGCTTCCCACCTGCACCCTCAGCGCTCCAGGCGCCCGGAAAAGGGTCCTTCCACTGTGGCGATGCTGCAACGTCTCGCCCGGCAGGGTGGAGCCCGTCCGCTCATTTGACCCCGCGATCGCCAGTAGCTACCGAACTCTCAAAATGGCGATCGACGTGGCAAGAGCGGGCCCAGCATAAAGAAATGGCCCGGTCACTGGTTGACTCCACCACAGTAGTCCTCCACGACCTTGAAGATTCTAGAGGAGCCGCCGGAGTCTCCGACCCCCGCAGACACCCCCGATGGGGAATGACTGCCAGGATCGCCCGTGGAGTGACGAAACTGTATCCGCGGGACGTCGGCGCTCCCATGCTGGCGCCAGCCTCACTTTGAATTACTAGAATCCTGCAAACCTCAGTTCCGGTGAAAGCACACTGTGACCCGGTAGGAAAAATTGTTGCACCCCCTCCCCTTTTTGACTGATAGTTCAAACCACCGAACCTTTCCTTTGCCCTTTTACCAGAACTTTGGACTGCCTCCCCCTCTTTTACATTTTCTAGAGAAAACAAAACATTAACCACTACATTAGCATAGCAGTTGACACCAGAACTGTTTTCAAATTGAAAACCAACAACATCTTCAACAGAATCCTTTTTGTTTCTGCTGTGACCCTGCTACAGCACAGGCATTGTCCCCAGCAGTAATTCTGCAATGCCGGTAAGAATACCTGTGGTGCCTACTGGACTCACTCACCCCCGCGGCGCCCCACGCCGTTATTTGCTGGGCGGCAACTTACTAGACATCACCTTTGTGCCATCTAGATTTCAGCGCGTTCTGCTGCCTTGGAACTATTCGCACAACAGACTGCTACTGACGACCCACCCCCAGGCAACATCTTCTGAATTTTCATAATTTGAAAGAACTAGTAACATGTCCTCATCAGGAATTTCCTCATGAAAAAGTCTGCAATAATGATTCTTGTAACTCTATGGTCGCCAAACATTCGATAAATTCGCCATCAAGAGATTGATCAAAAAAATCATTCAAGTCATCTCCTCCTTGTGAGAAAATTTCATTATTGGTGCTGTCAATTTCAATAAATGTATTGGATAATTCAAAAGAAATTGCCACGGTCTCTTCGTTGTTTAAATGTTTTTACTGTTTTTGTTTTGTTGTATATATTTATAAGTTATTAAAGTTTTATAATCCTACTACTTTGTTGGAGTGCTATATATTTTTAATGCGACACATAAATGTAAAAACTTTGATGTACAAAGAGTCATCCCTGGAATCTTCCGCTTCAGGCTCGGTCCCCTCCCCAATCACAATACAGGATGGTTTTCAGATAGTAGGAACACGTGTGGTGTGACGGATCTCATCGGGTGTGGGCCTTGATCTACTATAACTCCTTTGAAGAGGGGTGATTCTTTACAGCTGGGGCCATAAACTACATCTGCAGGGCTAGCTGATAGCCTGGACAATCGGACACAGAGGAAGAGGAGTGTCAGAGGGTGCGGTAGTGAATAGGGCGAAAGGGAGGTGTCGGGCGGGCACAGAGTGTGATTCTCAGGGAAGAGCAGCGCAGATGGGGAGAGGTTTATTGCCCATGCATAACACAGAGAGCGGGGGTGACCAGTGCCTGGGGAAGATGCTTGCGAGGGT